>NW_027251877.1:0-35193 GCF_044704955.1 Pristiophorus japonicus
TCTCTCTCCCCCCCCTCCCCCTCTCTCTCTCCCCCCCTCCCCCTCTCTCTCTCCCCCCCCCTCCCCCCTCTCTCTCTCCCCCCTCCCCCTCTCTCTTCTCTCTCTCTCTCTCTCCCTCCCCCTCCTCTCTCTCCCTCCTCCTCCTCCCCCCCTCCTCTCTCTCCCCCCCCTCCCCCTCTTCTCTCTCTCTCTCTCTCTCCCTCCCCCTCCTCTCTCCTCTCCCTCCTCCTCCTCCCCCCCTCCTCTCTCTCCCTCCCCTCTCTCTCTCCCTCCCCCCGCTCAGCGGCACGAACGGCTGCAGAATTCTCCCTGGCTGAAGCACTTTCACACAGGTAGGAAGATGGTTTATTTTAATCTTTTCCTGGCTTATAAATGTTTATTCAGGTTGGATTTATTTGTATAATATTTGTAGAAGTATAAATAAGGATTTATTGTCGAATTTAATGAGTTCCCTTCCCCTCCCCTCCTCCCCACCTCACTCTGGACGCCTAATTTGTAACCTGCGCCTGATTTTTTAATGTGTAGAACAGGTTTTTTCAGTTCTACAAAAATCTTCACTGGCTCCATTCTACTTTAGTTTGGAGTACATTTTCACTGTGGAAACTTTCAAATCAGGCAAAAGTGGCCGGACACGCCCCCTTTTGAAGAAAAAATTCTGTTCTAAACTAGAACTGTTCTACCTGACTAGAACTGCAGAAAAAAAAATGTGGAGAATTGCGATTTCTAAAATAGTCCGTTCTCCACTAGTTGCTCCTAAAAATCAGGCGCGAATCATGTGGAAACTTGGGCCCTTAAATACTTGTTACAGCGCTTGCCTCCAATTCAATCACTTTATTGGGGCTGTTTCTTGCATTCAAGAATATGCATTTCCTACAAGTCTTTCCTTTCCTTACCCTATATGGCTATCTGATCTCACTGTCTATGTAACGTGATAGTCCATGATAGTAAGAGCATTTGTGGTTTTTAAATGGAGATGAAAGAAGAAATATATTAAATGTGTATTAAGATGTATATTAATAGCTTTGAAACTGTGGAAACATGACAGTTTGTTTCAGAGCTTAAGAATATTCAAAGACCCTTGATACAATGATTGCAATATACCATTCATAGCACATACTACAAAATTAAATCTAGCATCAACTATTTCATATTTGTCTAACTTCAAAAATATTTGTGCTTCACAATACTATGGTGGTGATGTACTATACTACTTTAAAAAATATATCTAGCAATCAACACATTTCAATGCATAATCCATTCACAGATACCTTACCTCAAAAATAGCTTTATAGTATTTTGTGATAATGGAAAATTATATTACACTGAAGCACATATGTCTTTTATAGTGCATTTTAGTGATGTTCAAAATAACTGATTTTTGACCAATTTTTTCTGAATTTACTTTGTTTTTGAGCTTTATTTTCCACAATCATCTCAATTGTTTGATGCTAAAAATGAAAACTCAAAAGTACTCCAAATTGTTTTTAAATCAGCAATAAAAACTGACTTTAATGGGGCTTTACATATTCTTATCCTTCTGATCATTTCTATCAACCGAGCTGTTCTTATGCACTAGTCCATCCAACCTTCGCCCCCCGCCCCCTCTCATTTAAGAAGTTTAGCTAGTCTTTAAATAGATTAAAAACTGAGAACAAAAATAAGTACAGATATTTTTCATGCTGAAGATACCAGTATTTTATAAATTGAAAACCTGTAAACTGAGTTATACAGTGCAATAGAATCATTTTCTTTAAGCACTGGGAAACTTCACATTTAGCTGACAATGGTTGATGGTCTCCATGATTCACAAGTGAAATAAGTAGTTTCAGTTTTGCATCCATTTACTGAGGATGTTCTGTAAACCTACACTACAAAAAGGCCCCAATCTGTCACAGACTATTAGGACATTGTAGAATGATAAAGGCACAATGGTTCAGTCAACCATGCAATCTACAGTAATATTTGACCTATGTCCCATCTAATGTAGGACTCGATACTGTGTGCAAAGTGGAAACATTTTCCATTTTAAATATGGTATGGTCATCCTTCATCTTGATAAGTACATGAACTTATAGACTGCAGTATTCATTTATGGAAATTCAGTATGTGATTAATCCCTGTGCAATAGCTCTGTGACCAGGACTATTATACCCTCCCCATCATTACCATAAACCAGTCATAACCAGCCACTTTACAGATCTGCAGTATGAATATTAAGAGATATAACTTTTCTATCACAAAGTCAAATTTCAAAATATTTGACATGAAATGTCTTGAGACATGAAGCTAAATATCAATACAGCCTAACTTAATAGTATCTGCAGTCATCTCTGAGGCTGAGAAGGTCCATTAAATTTAATGCTAATCCCCATTTAAATGCATTTTGTTCAAGGATGTCTGTCTGTTCTGCTTAGCGAGAGCAGAAAGGCATCTAATGTGTCATAATACTCCTATTATATCTGCATTTCAAAGCTCACAATAACCTCAAGTCCACTGTGAGTTGGCAGTTCCTCCCTTTGTAGATTATCTTTTTACAACAAAGAATTTAAGGGACTTATCACCATTTCTTTTTATGTGAAAGAACCAGGAAAATATATTTTTTTCTATTTCAGACTATTCATTACTTTATTTTTGGTTTCTAGATATTTTTCTGTTTTCTCCTTTAGTAGGCATTCCATTATTTTTCCTACTACCGATGTTAAGCTGACTGGTCTACAGTTCCCTCGACATGTTCCACCCCCTTCTTAAAAAAGGTATAAATTTAGCTATCCGCCAGTCCTCTGCCACTACGCCTTTATCTAACAAATTATTAAATATATGTAATAGTGCCTCTGCTACCTCTCCCCAGATTCTTTTAAAATGCACAGATGCAATCCATCCATACCAGGGGTCTTATCCTCTTTGAGTTTGATTAGTTTATTTAATATTTCACTTCATTTTTATTTAAAATGTGGTCATATCATTTTTAATCTCAGCCATCTGATTCATCTCCTTGGCAAATATTGAAGCAAAATAATTATTCAATATTTCTGTCATTTTCACTATTACTCCCTGTGACTTTATCCTGTCCATCCCTTAGAGGCCCTATTCCCATCCCAACTTTCCTCTTTCTAATTTATGTGCATGTAGTATGTTTTACTATTTTGTGTAATGTATGCACCTGTGAGTATGCTCACAGGTTTGTCAAGCTGTTGCATTGAGAGTGGCCTAGCCAGTCACGTGATGTTTGCAAGACTCAATAAAACCCCAGTCAGTTGGGTCTAGGTCATCCACATTGAGGTATGCAGTTGTGAGCCAAGTGGATGAACTGGTAATGTGTAGTGTGATTGTTAAACCTTTGTTAATAAACCAACTAGTTGTTAATAGCAATATATTGCTATATATTCTTCAGCAAAGAACCCATGAAGCAAATACGTTACATTATGTGTTATGTTCCTTGATAATTTAATTTCCTCATTGTTTTTTTGACTTCTCTCCCAATCTCTTTGCATTCTCATGCTCACCCCTGCTGTCCATGTACTAAGTGTATGTCTCTTTCCTTACCCTTTAATTTTCCTTTGTGTCTTTATTCATCCATGGTGTTTAGTTTGTTCTTGTTTTTTTCAGCAGAATATATTTTCCTGGGCTCTGTTGAACACCACTTTAAATGTTTCCCATTGCTGTTCTACTTCATTGTTTGCCAATACTGTGCCATTTTATTTTCTCAAGTTCTATTCTCAACCCCTCAATATCAGCTTTTCTCCAATCTATTACCCTGGTCTTTGTCATGCTTATGTCCTTCTCAATTATCTAAACTGTATTATATTATGGTCACTATTGCCTAGATGTCCCTATACTTTTAATTCTCTTATCTGCTCTAGTTCATTCCCCATTACTATATCCAGTAGTGAATCCTCCCTTGTTGGGCTTCTTGCATACTGGGTTAGAAAGGAGTCCAATACACATTGCAGGAAGTCCATTTCCTAAACCCCTTTACTTACCTCTTCTGGCCAATTAAGTTCAGGGTAGGTTCATAATTATTATTCTATGTTTCTTTATTCATTTCCCTCATTTGTTTGCATACCGCTTCCTCCACCTACATTCCATATTAGGTGGTCTGTAGACTCTGCCTATTAGCATGATTGATCCTTTTTTATCTTTTATCATTACCATCATCATAGGCAGTCCCTCAGAATCGAGCAAGACTTGCTTCCACTCTTAGAATGAGTCCTTAGGTGGCTGAACAGTCCAATGCGAGAGCCACAGTTCCTGCCACAGGTGGGACAAACAGTCGTTGAGGGCAAGAGAGGGTGGGACAGATTTGCCGCACGTTCCTTCCGCAGCCTGCGCTTGTCTTCCGGATATACTCGCCAATGAGTCTCGAGGCACTTAGCACCCTCCTGGATCCACCTCCTCCACCCAGGGCGATCTTCGGCCAGGGACTCCCAGGAGTCAGTGGGGATGCTGCACTTTACCAGGGAGGCTTTGAGCGTGTCCTTGTAACGTTTCCTCTGTCCACCTTTGGCTCATTTGCCATGAAGGAGTTCAGAGTGGAGCGCTTGTTTCGGGAGTCTCGTGTCTGGCATGCGGACGACGAGGCCCACCCAGCGGAGCTGATCAAGTGTAGTCAGTGCTTCAATGCTGGGGATGTTGGCCTAGTCGAGGACGCTAATGTTAGTGTGTCTGTTCTGCCAGGGAATTTGTAAGATCTCACAAAGGCATCGTTGGTGGTATTTCTCCAGCCACATGAATTCTATTTCTGCCTTACTGATGGCTGCGTTACTATTTTCTACTCCCATTATGTCATCTCTAATTCATACAGCTACTCCGTCTTCCCTTTTTCCCTCTCTATCTTTTCTTAATATGTTATACCCTGCAATGCTAATTCCAAGTCCTGATTTTTCTGTAGCTGTGTCTCAGTAATCCCCACTATGTCTGCTTCCTCACAAGGATTATTGCCTCCAGTTCTCCTGTTTTATCATGGACACAGCGTGCATAACTAAGTTTTAATAGCTGTTCCTCTGACTTTATTTTTGGCCATCTTTACACACTCCTGTTCTATAATTCAATTTATTCCCTGGCCATTTCTGTCCTCCCTTAGTTTAGTCTGTCTGATGCTTTCTTTTTCCTGCTTCATTTCTACTTAAGCCCGTTTAATTTCTTGTAGCCTTTGTCACCTTCCTATTTACCCTTTCTGCTAAGACACTGGTCCCATTCTGGTTGAGTTGGAGCCCATCCCATCGGTTCAGTTCCTTGCTCTCCCATAAATGCTCTGCTTTTCAATTCTATCCCTCCAGAAATGAACCCGTGCTTTGCTTGCTTTTTAAAAAAATGGCTTGGTTAGCCTGCATCGCTACTTTTTGTGATTTGTGCATCTGTGCCTTTCTTCTCGACCCTATTTAGACTAATTGGGGGCTAAATTGGATAGTCTCCAAAAACAGGTGCAAGGATCGTAATGCGCGATAAACGCGTGTCCACCAACTGCAATGCAGGCCTTGGTAGAGAAGGTAGAAAGAACGAGAGATGTCCTGTATCCGCAGGGATCCAGGAGGCTCCCCAGACAAAATGTTCAGAAGATAGTGGGAGCAGATAGACATAACGGTCAATGCCAGGAGTCAAGCCCCAAGGACCAGGATGCAGTGTCGCAAGAAGTTCAATGATCTCACACCAGTGGTCAAGATCATGCATCTTCAAATGCCATATCCTACCAACTGCACCACTAGCCTCTGTTCAATGCACCACACCCCCATCATTCATCTACCAACAATCTCTATCAGCAGTCATACCCAACATTCACAGCTTCACCTCACCCTCACACTTAGTACTGCTGCAAGTCTCAAACACACATCTCACAACCTATACACAACGTCAGCTATTCATCCATAATCACATCACCAAAGAGATTACACGTCACTCACTGACACACTTTCCTCTCTCTTACAGGAAAAGGAGGTGCACAACCAGAAGGAGCAGGAGCTAACTGGCGGGGACAGGTGCGCTTGCATGTCCTAACCCACATGGAGGAGACGGTGCTGGCCATTATTGGAACAGCCATTGTTGAGGCCATGGCAAGCGGCGAGGCTAAAACCATCGAAGATGACCATATCCTCATACCTAATTCTGCTTCTCACATCCCACAATCTCTTCTGATTTACAAGCTGCAGATGATGTAAGAATGTACCTCTTACTTTACCCCCATCTCAACCTTACTGTGTCCCTTTCTTCTTTCAGATACCCAAGAAGTGCAACCTGGCCAGGCCGTGGAATAACAGCAAGAAGACAGTGATGATGAAGACACACCATCACTCGATTTCAATTTTCAATACTGCTGCATCAGAATTTTTAAAAAAGGAATTATTTTCCATTGTGCTAAAAGCTAGAGTTTACAAAAACTTAAACACCTTTGGTGGAAATATAAACCACTAGCCTATACCAAAGGTGTTGTATAAAATTAAATATACAAAACTCATAATGCCCCAGTTTATTTTCAATAAACCGTGAAATGATTCGGGCTGGATTTGCAGCTTTTCACGATTTTGCTTGTTTCCGGGCGCAAATCGCGGCGAAATCAAAATTTTAGCACCGGGTTAGCACTAGAGCGCGCAAATTTCGCCAAATGAAAGTTCTCGACGAGCGTTAGCACTAACTCCAGCATTGCATGACAGAATTTGTGCACCGGAGCCAAAAGTTCCAGCATTACAAAATATCGGCCGTTCGGCATATGCGCAATTTTTTGTCTTCTTCCCGCTTCTGGTCTATTGTCCGATCGCAAACATTAATGCAGGGCACGGCCACGTGCATGCACAGTACACCTGGTGCTGAATCAGCCATTTTATAATTCAATTTTGATCATGGAGGATGAGGATAGCAGACAGCGTGCCAGGAGATTTACTCAAGAGGCTAACAAAGCTCTTGTGGCAGCTGTGGAGAGGAGATGGCAGACATTATATCGGTGGGGTGACTCTAGACCCCTGCCATCCATTTTTAATAGAATATTAAATAGGACACGATGGGCCAATTAAAGTAAAAATAATTTCTTAGTTCTTCATTTTTATTATATACATTGTACAAATCAGTTTCATGATCAGGATTAAATGGTGACTTGTAAACACTAAAGTGAGAAGAGTATCAATGAACAGACAGCTCGGAGAGCTCACTGGTTTGGTCAGCTGACCTAGGAGGGAGTATGATATGAGATCTTTTGATCTAGAGCCAGCCTAACAATTACTGACTGACTGACTGAAGATTGGTCCAGGTCACTGATTGGAGCGTGGGCAGGTACAGCAGGAGCGGCGAGGTTGGGGCGCAGGAGCGGCAAGTGATCGTGGAGCGAAGTGATCGGGGCCCAGAAGAGGTAAGAGCCCAGGGGCGGCATGGGCCAACCCACACTGCAATATGTGCGCGCACTAGGTCCGTGCAGAAGAGCTGGTTCCCAGTCATCTTGGTTAATGCTTGCCACTGGACCAAGACCTAGCTCTGTCAAGCCCGTGTGGTGGCTGGTGTGCAACGGCCACCACACTTTAAAAAAAAAAATCCACACAGGCATCTGCCACCCTTCAACATGTAATTCGGGACAAGCTGCAAACCCTGCAAACTACCACGTTGCAGAGGAAGGCCGATCCATGATGGATCAAACTGAACTAGAGACTCGAACTGAGGAGGCAGAAGTGTACGGAGTACACACCTTCACCACGAAATATCCACCAATTATGTTAAAAGTTGAACTGAATGGAATTCCAGCATCCATGGAATTGGACACGGATGCAAGTCAGTCTATCATGAGCAAAAAGGCCTTCAAGAGGATGTGGTGCAACAAGGCACAAAGACCCAAGCTGAGCTCTATTCATACCAAGCTGAGAACTTACACTAAAGAACTGATTCCTGTAATTGGCAGTGCAGCAGCAAAAGTCTCCTATGATGGAGCGGTGCACGAACTACCACTATGGATTGTACCAGGAGATGGCCCCACACTGTTCGCCATAAGCTGGCTGACAAAAATCCGCTGAAACTGGGATGACATCCGAGTGCTTTCATTGACGATGCCTCGTGCCCAGGTTTTGAGCAAGTTCCCGTCGTTGTTTGAGCCAGGCATCGGAAATTTATCTGGGGCAAAGGTGCAAATCCACTTGCTTCCCGGTACACGACCCATGTACCATAAGGCACGTGCGGTGCCACACACGATGCGAGAGAAAGTGGAGATCGAGCTGGACAGGCTGCAACAAGAGGGCATCATCGCGCCGGTTGTGTTCAACGAGTGGGTCAGTCCAATTGTTCCGGTTCTCAAGGCAGGCACGGTCAGAATTTGTGGGGGACTATAAAGTAACGATTAACCGTTTTTCGCTGCAGGACCAGTACCCACTCCCCAAGGCAAACGACCTATTTGCAACGCTGGCTGGAGGGAAGATGTTCACCAAGTTGGACCTGACCTTGGCCTACATGACGCAGGAGCTCGCGGAATCTTCGAAAGGCCTCACCTGCATCAACACGCACAAAGATCTGTTCATCTACAATAGATGCCTGTTTGGGATTCGATTGGCTGCGGCTATTTTTCAAAGGAACATGGAAAGTCTGCTAAAGTCAGTTCCACGCACCATGGTTTTCCAGGGCGACATATTGATCACAGGTCGGGACACCATCGAACACTTGCAGAACCTTGAAGAGGTTCTAAGTCGGCTAGATTGTGTGGGACTCAGGTTGAAACGCTCAAAGTGTGTTTTCCTGTCACCAGAGGTCGAGTTCTTAGGGAGAAGAATCGCGGCAGATGGCATCAGACCCACCAACGCCAAGGCGGAGGCCATCAAGAATGCGCCGAGACCACAGAACGTGACGGAGCTGTGGTTGTTCCTGGGACTCCTCAATTATTTTGGTATTTTCCTACCCGGGTTAAGCACCTTGCTTGAACCTCTACATGTGTTGCTACGCAAGTGAGATGACTGGGTATGGGGGAAATCACAAGAGACTGCTTTTGAGAAAGCCAGAAATCTGTTGTATTCCAACAAACTGCTTGTTCTGTATGACCATTTTCCAACAGTCTATCGACTCTGGATCAATTCCTATGGACTGGAGAGTAGCTAATGTAACACCACTTTTAAAAAAGGAGGGAGACACACAACGGGGAATTATAGACCGATTAGCCTGACATCGGTAGTGGGGAAAATGTTTGAATCAATTATTAAAGATGAAATAGCAGCGCGTTTGGAAAGCAGTGACAGGATCAGTCCAAGTCAGCATGGATTTATGAAAGGGAAATCATGCTTGGAAAATCTTCTAGAATTTTTTGAGGATGTAACTAGTAGAGTGGACAAGGGAGAACCAGTGGATGTGGTGTATTTGGACTTTCAAAAGGCTTTTGACAAAGTCCCACACAAGAGATTGGTATGCAAAATGAATGCACATAGTATTGGGGGTAATGTATTGATGTGGATAGAGAACTGGTTGGCAGACAGGAAGCAGAGAGTAGGGATAAACGGGTCCTTTTCAGAATGGCAGGCAGTGACTAGTGGGGTGCCGCAGGGCTCAGTGCTGGGACCCCAGCTATTTACAATATACATCAATGATTTAGATGAAGGAATTGAGTGTAATATCTCTCAAGTTTGCAGATGACTCTATGCTGGGTGGCGGTGTGAGTTGTGAGGAGGATGCTAAGGGGCTGCAGGGTGACTTGGACAGGTCAGGTGAATGGGCAAATGCATGGCAGATGCAGTAAAATATGGATAAATGTGAAGTTATCCATTTTGGGGACAAAAACATGAAGACAGATTATCTGAATGGCAGCAGACTAGGAAAAGAGGAGGTGCAACAAGACCTGGGTGTCATGGTACATCAGTCATTGAAAGTTGGCATGCAGGTACAGCAGGTGGTGAAGAAGGCAAATGGCATGTTGGCCTTCAGAGCTGGGGATTTGAGTATAGGAGCAGGGAGGTCTTACTGCAGTTGTACAGGGCTTTGGTGAGGCCTCACCTGGAATATTGTGTTCAGATTTGGTCCCCTAATCTGAAGAAGGACGTTCTTGCTATTGAGCGAGTGCAGTGAAGGTTCACCAGACTGATTCCCGGGATGGCAGGACTGACATATGAGGAGAGACTGGATCGACTGGGCCTGTATTCACTGGAGTTTAGATGAATGAGAGGGGATCTCAGAAACATATAAAATTCTGACGGGACTGGACAGGCTAGATGCAGGAAGAATGTTCCTGATATTGGGGAAGTCCAGAACCAGGGGTCACAGTCTAAGGATAAGGGGTAAGCCATTTAGGACTGAGATGAGGAGAAACTTCTTCACTCAGAGAGTTGTTAACCTGTGGAATTCTCTACCGCAGAGTGTTGTTGATGCCAGTTCGTTGGATATAATCAAGAGGGAGTTAGATGTGGCCCTTACGGCTAAAGGGATCAAGGGGTATGGAAAGAAAGCAGGAAAGGGGTACTGAGGTGAATGATCAGCCATGATCTTATTGAATGGTGGTGCAGGCTCGAAGGGCCGAATGGCCTACTTCTGCACCTATTTTCTATGTTTCTATGACCCATATAAACATTTAGTGCTAGTTTGTGATGCGTCTCCGTATGGGGTCGGGTGTGTGTTACAAGCAGCAAATGAATTGGGAACATTGCAACCGATCACTTATGCGTCCAGGAGTTTGTCCAAGGCCGAAAGGACCTACAGCATGATTGAAAATTAAGCTCTGGCATGTGTTTACGGGGTGAAAAAAATGCACCAGTATCTGTTTGGGCTTAAGTTCAAGTTAGAAACTGGCCATAAGACGCTCATATCGCTATTCTCAAAGAGCAAAGGTATTAATACCAATGCCTCTGCTCACATCCGAAGATGGACGCTCACACTGTCTGCATATAACTATGTAATTCGCCACAGGCCAGGCACAGAGAACTCCGCTGATGCTTTCAGTTGGCTACCATTGCCCACCACCGTGGTGGAAATGGCACAACCTGCAGACTTGCTCTTGGTGATGGATGCATTTGAAAACGAAAAGTCACCCGTTACGGCCCGCCAGATCAGGACCTGGACCAGCCAGAATCCTTTACTGTCCCTTGTAAAAAAACTATGTGCTCCATGGGAGCTGGTCCAGCATCCCAGCGGAGATGCAGGAAGAGATCAAGCCGTTCCAGCGGCACAAAGACGAAATGTCCATACAGGCGGACTGTCTTTTGTGGGGTAATCGCGTGGTTTTGCCAAAGAAAGGCAGGGAAATGTTCATACGCAACCTACATAGTACCCTCCCAGGCATAGTAATGATAGCCAGATCCCATGTGTGGTGGCCTGGCATCGACTCAAATTTAGAGTCTTGCGGCGCCAATGCAACACTTGCTCTCAACTGAGCAATGCACCCAGGGAGGTACCGCTAAGTTTGTAGTCCTGGCCCTCCAAACCGTGGTCTAGGATCCATGTTGACTTCGCTGGCCTGTTTCTAGGCAAAATGTTTTTGATTGTTGTGGATACTTATTCAAAATGGATTGAGTGTGTAATAATGTCTGTAAGCACGTCCATTGCCACCATCGAAAGCCTACGAGCCATGTTTGCCACGCACAGCCTACCTGATGTCCTCGTCAGCGACAATGGGCCATGCTTCACCAGCGCTGAATTCAAGGAATTCATGAACCGCAATGGGATCAAGCACGTCACATCTGCCCCGTTCAAGCCCGCATCTAACAGCCAGGCAGAATGGGCAGTCCAAACCATCAAGCAAAGCTTGAAACGTGTGTCGGAAGGCTCCCTGCAGACCCGCCTGTCCAGAGTCCTGCTCAGCTACCGCACAAGACCCCACTCGCTCACCGGGGTTCCCCCTGCCGAACTGCTCATGAAAAGGGCACTCAAAACAAGGCTCTCTCTGGTCCACCCTGATCTCCATGATCATGTCGAGGGCAGGCAGCATCAACAAAGCATGTACCATGATCACGCAAATTTGTCACGTGATATTGAAGTCAACGACCCTGTATTTATACTCAACTATGGACATGGTCCAAAATGGCTTGCTGGCACTGTCATAGCCAAAGAAGGGAGTCGAGTGTTTCAGGTCAAACTCGCAAATGGACTAACTTTCAGAATGCATTTGGACCAAACCAAACTGCGATTCACAGACTGCCACGAGCAACCTGAAGAGGACACCACCAACTTCAACCCTCCGACACACACATAAGTGGCAACCGACATCACGGTTGACCACAAAACTGAACTCATCATCCCCAGCAGCCCAGCAAGGCCAGCTGCGAAGCAGCCCAGCGAAGGCCCAATCAACTCACCTGCACCTGCATTTGTACCGAGACGATCGACTAGGGATCAGAAAGCCCCAGATCGTCTCACCCTGTAAACAAGTGTACTATTGACTTTGGGAGGGAGTGATGTTATGTATGCAACACTATCTAACCAGCATTCTACTGCCGCCAGAGGGTGTATCTGTTGGAGTCCCAAGGGATCCCAGCATCCCTTGGGAGCACTGTATATAAGCAGGCCTCCCATGCTGTACCAACACTCTGGAGTTAGAATAAAGAGACTAAGGTCACATTTACTCACGTCTACAATACTTAGTTATATTGCTTCATTCAAGACATAACACTTTATATACAGTATCCAATGCTAAATATCACAAACTAGTTGATTAAAACTTGGTTATAGACCGGATAATGAAAATCTTAGCCCTGTACCATGCACTTTCACCTAAAGACCTCACTCCACATAGCCACATCTCATCTACTGGCTCCCAACAGGAAGAGACTCCATATACTCGGGTGTCATCTTCAGTCTTCCGTTCCAATGAGCAACATTAAAGACTGGAACACTGAATGTTGGACACCAAATTTTCCAGTCCCATATGCCCTCGAACTGGGTTGAGAAAAGTCTGTGGTACAAGACTTTATAGCCCCGAAATTCACGATTCAGGGAAGGACCGTTACTGCCTGTTTGCGGCGGCCATTCGTCAAAATCAAATGACCTGTCGCATTGAGCTTAACTGGCCGCCCAGATGTAAATTCAGCCCGAGAGGTCTTACAACGGTGGGCCACTGCCTCGATTGACCGACTCTCATGGCGGTGTGGGGCTTGCGGCAGTAGTGACGCGCTGAAAGTACGTACTGCTGCCGCTCCGCCCCCGGACCTATTTTCAGCGTGAAGAAGCAGGCCCTTTAGCTGACGGTGCCCCCGTCAGCTTTTAGGGCCGGTGCAGAGAGCCAGAAATCCGAGAGCCATGGGAGCAGAGAGAGACAAGGTGGTACGATCCAAACCAGAGGATGGGTCGGAAGCTCCCCAGAGTCCTCGAAGTAATAGCAGCTGAGTCGATCTCACAGAGAGGTCCGTTAAGAGATCACCTGGGGGAGATCAGTGAGCTCCGGACAGAGCGAGATCCCGGAGCCAGCTCTGTATTGCTCAGCAACAAGTCCAGGAGCTTCTTCAATGGACCAGAGGAGTTCAGCACAGAATCCGCACTCAAAGGGGAGGGAGAAAGGGAGAGAGGGTGGGGAAAGAGAGAGGATGAGAGAGAGAGAGAGAGAGAGATAGAGAGAGAGAGAGAGAGAGAGAGAGAGGGAGAAGGAAAGAGAAAAGGAGAGAGAGAGAGAGAGAGGGGGGGGAGGGAGAGGGAAAGAGAGGGTTGAGAGAGAGAGAGAGAGAGAGAGAGAGAGAGAGAGAGAGAGAAAGGGGGGGGGAAAGAGAGAAGGTGAGAGAAGAGAGAGAGGGAAGGGAGCAAAAGAGAAAGGAGAAAGAGATAGAAGTGAGGAAAGGGAATGAGAAACAGAAAGAGAAAATTTGATTGGGAGAGAAATAGAGAAATAGGAATAGGGAAAGAGAAAAGAGGAAAAAAACTAGAGCGAGAGAGAGAAATAGAGATCCTGAGATTCAGAGAGAAAACAGAAATCTCAATCCAGGGGCTCAGACTGGAAATGTCGGCCCAGCTCAGCATTCCGCACGGTAACAAATGGAAATCTGTTCAACCTCTGCCGCCTCCAGGCGAGATCCAAGGTCATCCCATCCTCTGTCATCGAACTACAGTAAGCAGATGACGCTTGCGTCTGCGCACACTCGGAGGCCAAACTTCAAGCCATTGTCAACACCTTCACTGAGGCATATGAAAGCATGGGCCTCACACTAAACATCCATAAGACAAATATCCTCTGCCAACCTGACCCTGCCACACAGCACTGCCCTCCGGTTATCAAAAGCCATGGTGAGGCCTTCGAAAACGTGGACCATTTTCCATACCTCGGGAACCGACTGTCAGTAGGGCAGGCATCGACGATGAGGTCCAACACCGCCTTCAGTGTGCCAGCGCAGCCTTTGGTCGCCTGCAGAAGAGAGTGTTTGAAGACACTCAAATCTGGTACCAAACTTATGGTCTACAGGGCAGTAGTGATCCCGCCCTTCTATATGGCTCAGAGACGTGGACTATATACAGCAGACATCTCAAAGCACTGGAGAAGTACAGGGTACCACCAACAGTGCCTCTGCAAGATCCTGCAATCCATTGGGAAGACAGACGCACCAACGTCAGTGTTCTTGCCCAGGCCAACATCTCCAGCGTCGAAGCACTGACCACGCTCGATCAGCTCTGCTGGGCGGGCCACATCGTCCACATACCCAACACGAGACTCCCAAAGCAAGCGCTCCACTTGGAACTTCTACATGGCAAATGAGCCCCAGTTGGGCAGAGGAAACGCTTCAAGGACAGCCTCAAAGCCTCCTTGATAAAGTGCAACATCCCCACCGGCACCTGGGAATCCTTGGCCCAAAGACCGCCCAAAGTGGAGGAAGAGCATCTGGGAGGGCGCTTAGCACCTCGAGTCTCATCGCCAAGAGCAACCAGAAACCAAGCGCAGACAGCAGAAGGAGCATGCAGCAAACCAGGCTCCCCACCCATCATTTCCTTTAACGACTGTCTGTCCCATCTGTGACAAAGACTGTAGATGCCACATTGGACTGTTCAGTCATTTGAGAACTCACTTTTAGAATGGAAGCAAGTCATCTTCGATTCTGAGGAACTGCCTATGATGATGATGATGCTCACCTCACATTATACAGCAGCCCAGATATAGGTGCAAAAAATAAAGATTTAATACATAATCAATATAACTACAAACAACTACCAGAACAATAAACTGTGCAGAAAAATAACATACAAACATCATTTACCACCATTGTGCATTTCCTTATAACCCCTCTTACGCATGCGACTGCGCCTCAATGACTTCCCTGTGGCTGACTCATAGGTCTGGGAAGGCTGCTGTCTTCCCTTTGTGGAAGCTGCAGATGTTCTTCTAGGATACCCTCGAGCAGCTTTGGGCCTGGAAGGGCCGGCTGGAGACTGGTCAACACCCTCCTGGGAGGGCTCAGTCTGACTTGGCTCGGGTGAGGCCATGCATGGAGGCACTGGCGGAGTGACAGGTCTGGGGCCGGAGGGAACGCATCATCCGTATCCTGGCCCGAGGAGCCTGAGTAACTCACCAGGGTCGGCACAATACCACTACCACCAATCTGAGGGAGCTCAGGTCGGTGCTGTGGCGTCACACCAGAAGGTCCCCCGTGGCCAATGGTGGACTCAACTGCGAAAGCAACACTGAGGTCTAGGGGGCATCCAGCTGAGACTGCATGCGAGCAGCCATAGTCTGAAAGCCACCAGATATGACAGCACTTAGACGCTCTGTCGACTCTTGCAGAGCCACGGCCACTATCCAAAGCAGCACCGATACGCTTGCTCCCTTGCACCTGTGCTGCAATGGCAGCCGCCACATCATTCTACGGGTGAATTTCCTGTGGGAATAACGCTCCAACTAAGACTGCAAATGTCAGCTTTGCAGGGCTAATAAGACTGGAACACTTTTTTGTGGTCAAAAAGCTGAATTTGGATCCAATGGTCGCCGCAAACTTTGCAGCGCTAAACAGGGAAAAAAAGGCCTTAACACCACCAGCTTTCTGGCTGCACTGAATTTCAGTCCCTATATCTAATTTACAATCAAATGTTAGTCAACTAGTTATGAAAACAAATGTTGACTGTCTAGTTCAAAAAATAGTTAAACATACTGTACTGTGTCCAATGCTAAATAAAAACTTTGTTCATGATTTTATGATTTTAGATTTCAATTTATTTTCTTTTTAAGTGTGCGTTTATGGGCACCCGGGCTATTGTTAAAACTGCACCTCTGGTTTTAGAAGGACAACCCTTCAACAAGTTACTACTTGGGTTTGTACCTCTCAACTAAGTTAGTGAGTAACCTTGGTATGGCTCCACTTAAGTTTCTAATCTGCTTAGTTCATTTTTTTTTAAATTGTAATTAATATTTGTGGTTTCTGGGGTTTATGTCATTGGGTGATTTTCACAATGAAGACTGTAATTGTGGCATGTATAATATTGTATGCTATTTTCAGTCTCTCCTTCAGTAAGAACACACAAATGATGGAAACCCTGCACGAAACTACTTTTATTTTAAATGCACTATTACTCTTCACTTGAGAACAGGCACTATGAAAACTTTGTTATACTGAACATACTTAAATATGCCAACTTTACCCTCATGGTTTGAAATGTTTTTTCTCCTCTCTCCTACCCCTTTTCTCACCTATTCACATCCACATTTTTGTTTTTTATTCAGCCATACATTCTGCTACTAACTAATGCCACATGCAGACACATTCTCCGACTCTAGTTAGCTTGCAATCCCTACTTCCTCCACTGCATACTCCTCAGCCTTCACGTCCCCACACTCAAATTATCTCGAATCCCTCCACCTTGCTGCATCTCTCCCCACCTTCAAAAGCCGCTCAAAACTTTTCTCTCTGAATATGCCTTTGGCCACCTCCACTAATTCTCCTCCTAGTTCTTGCTCATTTTCAGTACTTCTACCTCCTGCTTACAAATTTGCTAAGTTAAAAAGGTACTATCTAACTGCAAGTTATCATCACAGGACAACACAAATACTCATGCTGGTTCAAAGAAGAGCAATATTGTGTGATAAAAGTGATTTTCAATTATTTTTTCATTTTGAGTGGAAAATAAAGAAATCTGCAGATGTTTAACATTGAAGCATTTATAAAACAGTCCTTCATGCAACTCAATGAAAATTTTGTTTAAAACGTTTATTTAGCAATTACGTAGGTGGGACACATTTTAAGTAATCAAGATTACAGTCCTACAGTATTAGACAGTAGTGGTTGCTTTCTAAAATATTGCAAGCTTATAGGTTATTTCTTCGGACACTGTCCACACACACCACACATATACGTAGTATGATCTTGCCTTCATTGTTGACTTAGTCACTTATAATGGAACCTATTGGTCCATACATGCTTACTAAAAATGTTACTTGAGCCATCGTCGCACTGCTACCCTGTTGGAAAATTTGACTTTAAAAATAAAAGTATCTAACTTAAATTGTAATAAGTCAAATTGTGAACTCGAGGAGTTAGTGCAAGCACTAAATAAAGAGCTAAAAAGAATTAAAAGCTTTTCATTCCTTTCTGTTTATCTTCTTCAGTTAAGCAACATATTTGCATTTGTGTTGCTAACTGCAGTACTTATATATAAGGCTTGATTTCATGCGGAAGTAGCAGCCTAATAAAAACCCTTGAAATAAAAAGACCACTTATGAAGTCCTACAAAAACAGGTGTTTTGAAGCACGCTATATAACTATTACATATATGCAACTCATATAAGCTCATCCTTTCTTCAACAGACAAGAAAAATCCACTTCAAAATATTGGGCCCAAGTTTCCACACGCGCCTAGAACGGCGCAGTCCCGACCTGGACGCCCGTTTTTCGCGCCACAAAGTGCGCCTAAAAAAATCCTCGGTATTCTCCACCTACTTGCAGGTCCTCTGGCCCTCGGTGCAGCCAGCACGAGCTGTGGGGGGGTGGAGCCAGGTCCCTGCGCTGAAAACAGTGCCGGGACCTCTGCACATGCGCGCTACTACAGTGGGCACGCAAGTGCAGTAGCTCCAGATGCCGAACTGTGTGGGAGGGGCCCGAAGCACGCAGCCCCTAGCCCTGGCTGAATGGCCTCACTGGGGCTGTGTGAATAAGGCTCCTCCCACGGCCAGCTCCTGCTTCCCCCCCCCCCGACCAGACCCGACACTCGCTCCCCGCTCCCCGCACCCCCCCCCTGCCTCCGGACCAGACCCGACACCCGCTCCCCCCACCGCCTCCGGACCAGACCAGATCCGACACCCGCTCCCCCCTGCTTCCGGACCAGACCCGACACCCGCGCCCCCACCCCCCCCCTTGCTCCTGTTCCCGCTCCCCGCCTCGACCCGCGCTCCTGTTCCCGCTCCCCGCCTCGACTCGACCCGACCCGTGCTCCTGTTCCCGCTCCCCGCCCCCCCAACTGGACCCAACCCCGACCCGCACTCCCGCCCCCCGACCCGACTCCCGCTCCCGGACTGGATCCGACCTCTCTCTCTCTCTCTTCTTCCACCACCACCCCCCCCCTCTCTCTCTCTCTCTCTCTCTCTCTTCTTCCACCCACCCCTCTCTCTCTCTCTTCCCCCCTCCCCCTCTCTCTCCCCCCTCCCCCTCTCTCTCTTTCCCGACCCGACGCCACCTACCTGTAAATCTGGTGCTGGGGACGGCCCGTTCAGCTTTCGGTCCCGAAAGGCCTGCCTGAAGCACTTTCACACAGGTAGGAAGATGGTTTATTTAATCTTTTCTTTGCTTATAAATGTTTATTCAGGTTGGATTTATTTGTATAATATTTGTATAAGTATAAATAAGGATTTATTATAGAATTTAATGACTTCCCTTCCCCCCCCTCCCCCAACCTCGTTCTGGATGCCTAATTTGTAACCTGCGCCTGATTTTTTAATGTGTAGAACAGGTTTTTTCAGTTCTACAAAAATCTTCACTTGCTACATTCTACTTTAGTTTGGAGTACGTTTTCACTGTGGAAACTTTCAAATCAGGCGTCAGTGGCCGGACAAGCCCCCTTTTGAAGAAAAAATTCTGTTCCAAAGTAGAACTGTTCTACCTGACTAGAACTGCAGAAAAAAAAATGTGGAGAATTGCGATTTCTAAGATAGTCCGTTCTCCACCAGTTGCTCCTAAAAATCAGGCGCAAATCATGTGGAAACTTGGGCCCATTGTGTTAAATATCATTCGCACCCTCCATTTAAAAAAAAACAGGCAGGAGCAAAACATTAATCGTACCTATTTAAAAATGCTTACTTCACTAATCCAAATCAGAAGATACTTAAGTTTGTGTAACATGTTCAAAAATATCTTGTTTATATATCTACACTGCTAACATTCTCTCAACTGAGAATTCTGAACAAACACAGTTACTAATGGTCAAAAATGACACTTTAATTCATTCATTCTCGGGATGTGGACGTCACTGGCAAGGTCAGCATTTATTGCCCATCCCTAGTTGCCTTGGAGAAGGTGATAATGGTTGGCTGCCTTCCTGTACCACTGCAGTCTGTGTGGTACATCTACTCCCACAACAGTGAGTTCCACGATTTTGGCCCAGCAACAAGTCAGGATGGCATGTGACTTGGAGGGTAACTTGAAGGTGCTGGTGTTCCCATACATTTGCTGCCCATGTCCTTCTAGGTGGTGGAGGTCACACGTTTTGGAAGTGCTGCCGAAGATGACTTGAGTGAGTTGCTGCAGTACATTCTTTAGATAGTATACACTGTAGGCACGGTGCGCTAATGGTGGATGGAGTGGACATTTAAGCCAATGCATGGGATCAATATTTCTCCTAATTTTTGGAGGATGTATGGCCTCTTTAAGTGGCTGCGAAGCCCAATCACAGTTTCGCGCAGAAACTTAACATTGGAAAAGACGGCCCCAGGCTTCGTGGCCACGCAGCTTAGAGGGAATGTTGGATGGTGTAAGGGATGACATAGTCACTAAAGTGAAAGTAGACAGACAGATAGATGGTCACTAAAGTGGATACTGATGGTAGTGAATTGATCTGACACATGATCCAGATTGTAGGGTTTATCAGTATTAGGAGGTTCTGAGGAATCGGAAGTTCCTCTACCTTATGGTAGGGGTTGTAATATATTGTAAATTGACAAGATTGTATGTAAAACTCGCTTATGTATGTAAAGCACACTTATACACTCGCTTACAATGGGTTTTAAGAAGGGGAATCAGCAAAGCTTGCTACGCAGCAAAGCTTGATGGTTAGTGAACCATCCGTTGTGTTAACCTTAATACAGACTGATGGAGACTTATATTCAGTACAGAATAATATCCACCAAGGACAGTGGAGAGTCAACAGTCTAGAAACAGAGATTGTAGCAGCATCTGAATCTCAGATAGCAAACGTCATGAGGAACTGAGGCAAATTTGACACCACTGAACAACACATTCTGGAAGGGTGACATGTGATGGGAGATGGACAGGTGGGAGGACCACTCAGAGCCAGTCTGATGAGGGTCAACAAATCAATGCAACTTCGCTGATAGCAGTAGGCCAATCGGTGGTTTTGTAGGAAGGTCGCCCACTTCGAAAAATGTATAACAGTAGATGTAAAACTTCTGTTCTTAGAAGGTTCATCCGTGAACACTTCCCCGCATGCTTGAATAAAGACCGGTTGAACTGAGATTTCGTCTGAGTGATTCCATGGCCACTATACGGGCGGGTGTCGATTTCTTATATCAGGGAGTCCACCTTAAAGAGACATCTTCCTTTTACCCCAACAGATGGGATGCCAATCAAGCAGACTGCTTTGTCCTGATTTGATTCCTGATAATGATTTTCAGTAGCTTCCGAACAGATCATGAGATTTTTTTAAAAACAGGTAGTTCTTTTAGATTTAATCTACTCTTAAAAGTAATTTTGTGCTCAAGCTGTTGAAAATCACTATAATTCTAGTTTATTTGCAGAAAAATGTATTACAATTCTTAATTTTGTTTTGACAGAAAATGCAACAAGTATACTATAATTTAGTAGCTTAATAGAAATATACAACCTAATTTTACTGTGCATCAATACAATATTTGCCATTTATGGATACTTCGATTTTCTGTTTATGATGGAACACTGGCCATTAATAAGATCTAGGCAGGGAATGGTTAGATTTTTTAGTCATCATCATCATCATCAGTATAGCAGTAATAAATAATTGCATGGACACCATGGAGTGCAATCCTGTAGTGTTAATCAACCTTTGCTTTTACAATAATCATGGATTGTCTTAAAAGGACTTTAACCTCAAACTTTATACCAAAATGTCCTATGAATAATTAAAGATCAACTACAAAGTGCCCCTCTATATGAATCATTAATTAATTAATCATCCCTAACATGTGGCTCAACAGTGGGAACAACTAGCTTGAACTGAAACTGTTAAAACACCCACTTGAACAGTTAGTTCTATTTAACTGGATGTACACATTTACATTTGGAAATCAGCTGACTATATATCTCCAAACATGCTACCAAATTCGACTATATTTATGGATGATAACTGATCATTTATGGCAAGACCAAGATGCATGTCCAGGATAATCTGTGATTTGTCAATTACCTTCCACACTAGCAAAATGCAATCACAAACCTAAATTAAGGGGGCTGGCAATGCAGTTCTAAATTGGGAAAGAGAGAGAAAGAAAAATAAAACAGGAAAAAGAGATACATAAAGGCAGCAGAGAGAACCTCAGACATCTCAAGGCATTTTATAGGCAACGAGGTAGATTTTGAAATGTTGTAATGTAGGAACGGTTTGATTTTCTTCTTCATTTGGGATGGGAAAAGTCATTTTCTACTGGAAGATTTGTAATGTGGTTTGACTATATTCTCATACAAGAGATGTCCTGATGTTTAATACCCCAGTTATATTATGGAACTGCTTCCAGAGGAATATAACCCAAGGCACTGAACCTATCCTGATGATACTGCAGGATCTATATCAGGTTTCATTATAAAAACAAGCTTTGATTATAATGCTCCATAGAGTTGTATTGCAGAAATCTACTTCTAACATCAAGTAATATCAATGAATTGCTTCAAAACTTTTATACTTATATCCCTTACAGACAACACAGCAATCATGCTGGTTTCATAGTTATGTAGCTAATTCATAGGTCAGTAAGTCTCTAATGGATGGTTGGAGATAGCACAATTAAAAAAAACTTCAAACATTAGAATTTTTTCTGGGTCTGAAAAATCAAACTTTTGTTTTAAATTGGGCTGATTGCCCTCCAAAGTTATCAGGTCTGTCATTTTGGAATCAGAATTTCAGCATCCAGTGCTTAAGCTATCCCATCATGCAATTAGTACATCATCACAATTTTATAATAAATAAACCCTTGTCCCTAAATACTGAAATGAAAATAGTATATCTATTCGACATACAGCAATAAACAATGTTATAGCAGGAGAAATATAGCTTTGAATAACATAGAAAGAGCAAAAGTAGACAAATAGGACTTCTTATGGCAGCCAAATCAAAATGAAGAAAGATGTCAACTGTCAAAGGTTTGACGGAAAACCTGTCTTTTTGAGATGTTTTCACATTACACCAGCTACCAACATACATAACCCACGCTGAGAAAAATGGGAGGCCTGGCTAAACTGTGGACAAAGATTACAAACAAAAACATACAAAAATAAATAGAATTCACGTTGCACTATAATATCAAAGTTTGTACATTTTTATTAATATGACAAATAATAGTTGTTCTATCAATCAGCTACACATTTGCCATAGTAATTTAACTGCTCCATTTTCAACCTTAGTAACAGTTTCCATAGATGATTAAGTTTGGAATTAACCATTTTCATTTTAAGGGGCGTACCATTTATGTGGTGTGTTTAATTTTTTTCTTTATTAATGGTTTATTTATATTGCACAATCACTTAGAAACAGTTCTGTAACAATGCTTGACGGTCCAGGTGATGTGGAAACTGCCCCATTTATATTGCATAGTGGTTTCTACAGAATCCAAGTAATAAAAACAATTGCACACACACTAGCTTGCAAGTGTGCAATTGTTTTAGTTACCATGGCTTTGTTTCTTCGAGCAAGAGAAAGAAGCACATCACTGCCTTAATCAGATCGGTTAAACGGCACAGCCATGCAGTAGTAAAATTGTTTAAGAACAAAAGAAATAGGAGCAGGAATAGGCCATTTGGCCCCTCGAGCCTGCTCCGCCAGTCAATAAGATCATGGCTGATCTGATCATGGACTCAGCTTCACTTCCCTGCCCGCTCCCCATAACCCTTTATTCCCTTGTCGCTCAAAAATTTGTCTATCTCCGCTGTAAATATATTAAATGACCCAGCCTCCACAGCTCTCTGGGGCAGAGAATTCCATAGATTTACAACCCTCAAAGAAATTTCTCCTCATTCTCAGTTTTAAATGGACGGTCCCCTTATTCTGAGACTATGTCCCCTAGTTTTAATTTCCCCTATGAGTGGAAATATCCTCTCTGCATCCACCTTGTCGAGCCCCCTCATTATCTTATATGTTTTGATAAGATCACCTCTCATTCTTCTGAACTCCAGTGAGTATAGGCCCAACCTGCCTTCATAAGTCAACCCCCTCATCTCCGGAAGCAACCAAGTGAATCTTCTTTGAACAGCCTCTAATGTAAGTATATCCTTCCTTAAATACGGAGACCAAATCTGTACGCAATACTCCAGGTGTGGCCTCACCAATACCCTGTACAGTTCTATTTCCCTTGCAATAAAGGCCAACATTCTATTTGCCTTCCTGATTACTTGCTGTACCTGCATACTAACGTTTTGTGTTTCATGCACAAGGACCCCCAGGTCCCTCTGTACTGCAGCACTTTGCAATTTTTCTCCACTTAAATTATAATTTGTTTTTCTATTATTTCTGCCAAAGTGGATAAGCTCACATTTTCCCACATTATACTCCATCTGCCAAATGTTTGCCCTCTCACTTAGCCTGTCTATATCCCTTTGTAGATTGTTTGTGTCCTCACAATTTGCTATCCCACCCATCTTTGTTTCATCAGCAAATTTGGCTACATTACACTCGGTCCCTTCATCTAAGTCATTAATATAAATTATAAATAGTTGAGGCCCCAGCACCAATCCCTGCGGCATCCCCCTAGTTAGTTTGCCAACCGGAAAATGACCCATTTATCCCGACTCCCTGTTTTCTCTTAGTTAGCCAATCCTCTATCCATGCTAATATATTACCCCCAGCCCCGTGAACTTTTATCTTGTGCAGTAACTTTTTATGTGGCACCTTACCGAATGCCTTCTGGAAATCCAAATACACCACATCCACTGGTTCCCCCCTATCCACCCTGCTCGTTACATCCTCAAAGAACTCCAGCAAATTTGTCAAACATAGCTATGTGGCACCAACATCAGTGTCCTCGTCCAGGCTAACATTGAAGCACTGACCACACTTGATCAGCTTCACTGAGTAGGCCACATAGTTCGCATGCCAGATACGAGACTCCCTAAGCAAATGCTTTATGCGGAGCTCCATCATGGTAAACGAGCCAAAGGTAGGCAGCGGAAGCGTTACAAGGATACCCTCAAAGCCTCCCTGATAAAGTGCGACATCACCAATGACACCTGAGAGACCCTGGCCGAAGACCGCCCGAGGTGGAGAAAGTGCATCCGGGAGGGCGTTGAGTTCTTCGAGTCTCAACGCAAAGAGCGCTAAGAGGTCAAGCGCAGACAGTGGAAGGAGCACGTGGAAAACCAGCCCCACCCACCCCCTCCCTCGACAAATGTCTGTCCCACCTGTGACAGGGTCTGTGGCTCTCGTATTGGACTGTTCAGCCACCAGAGAACTCACTTTAGGAGTGGAAGCAAGTCTTCCTCGATTCCGAGGGACTGCCGATGATGATGATGATGGTATTAGTCATGTGGTCAACACAAGTAAGTAAGTGAATGTTATTGGCACTCTACAATCTGAGATCTTTGCATTCTAAAAAGCACCGAAAATGTCTCATTGTTTAGAGAAACAGACATGCTTGATCTCACCAAGATACCTAATACTTTATACCTTTCATTCTTAACGGTCTTCAATGCGACAACAGTGTGTTATTTGGAGTAACACTGGATTTCACCACTAAAGGAAACAATTTATCTTTATCTACCATGTTGAATCCGGTTATCACTTTAAACACCTCGATTAGATCACCCCTTAATCTTCTATCATCAAGGGAATACAAGCCAAGTTTATGCAACCTGTCCTCATAATTTAACCCTCTTCGCCCCAGTAGCATTCTGGTGAATCTACACGGCAGCTCCTCCAAGGCCAATATATCACTTCCTGAGATGTGATGCCCAGAACTGAACATAATACTTTAAGGTCTGACCAAGGCTCTGTACAACTAAAGCATAACTTCCTCCCCTTTGTATTTTATCCCCTTGAGATATCGGCCCAAAATTCTATTAGCCTTTTTGATTGGTTTTTGTATCGGTCCACGAGTTTTTAGTGGTTTGTGTACATGGACACCCAATTCTCTTTGCTTCTTGCCATAAACATGACAGAAGACTCTCCAGAACTTTCCTGGACTCAGGTCACTTTTGACCACAGTCACTCACAAGATTCCAAAGAGTGCTGTTCATTACCAAACTTAATACAGGCTAAATTAACTTTTGTAATTTCTTTAAAAATATACTAAAACAAAATAAGACATATCGATATATATTAATGACTTGAACTTGGGAGTACAGGGCACAATTTCAAAATCTGCAAATGACACAAAACTTGGAAGTATAGTGAACAGTGAGGAGGATTAGTGATAGACTTCAAGAAGACATAGGCAAGCTGGTGAAATGAAAGAGGTATTCAAATTCATGAGGGCTATAGACAGAGTAGATAGAAAGAAACTATTCTCATTGGCAGACAGATTGCGAACCAGAGGACACATATTCAAGGTGATTGGCAAAAGAACCAAAGGCGACATGAGGGAAAACCTTTTTGACGCAGCGAGTGGTTAGGATCTGGGATGCACTGCCTGAAAGGGTGGTGGAGACAGACTCAATCGTGGCTTTCAAAAGGGAACTGGATAAGTACCTGAAGGAAAAGAATTTGCAGGGCTACGGAGAAAAGGCAGGGGAGTAGAACTAGTTAAGTGCTCTTGCAGAGAGGCGGCAGAGGCTGGACGGGCCGAATGGGGAAGATCCAGTTGTCGTGGTTCACATGTGCTGTAACCATTCTATGAAATTATGATTCTATGATTCAAAGCAGGGTTACCATAGAACTCCCAAAATTTGGGGACATAATCTTAAGCTTTTTATTTAACTAGCCTTTCTTGGATATAAATTGTATTCATGTATTAACGTAACTACTCCAGTCAACAATTATTCCTAATGAAGCTTAAATTATTAATTCCCAGCACAGCGGCAGCCTATAAAAGAGCGCGAGACCCAAGCTGAGCAGTACACCATCAAGGAGCGCAAGAGGAGCAGCCCAAACAGCCTGACCTGAAGGCAAAAAGTAGAAAGAACCAAAAGCAAAGTGTGATATCACAGGAAAGAAGGGAAGTGATTGGTTGCTGAGTTTTTCTCTCTTTTCTGGGGCATTGGATTGAATTAAGAGCTGGGATTAAAAGCAAAATTTGAAAACTTAATTAACTAAATACATTAGAGATGGCAGGACAGGTGATGTGTTTCTGCTGCTGCATGTGGGAGCTGGTTGACACCATTGAGGTCCACGGCGACCACATCTGCAGCAAGTGTCTGCAGCTCGAGGAACTTCGGCTCCATGTGGAGTGCGAGCTGCAGACACTGCGACACATCAGGGAGGGGGAGAGCTACCTGGACGCTATGTTCCTAATCTGAGGAAGGGCATTCTTGCTGTTGAGGGAGTGCAGCGAGGGTTTACCAGACTGATTCCCGGGATGACAGGACGGACATATGAAGAAAGACTGGATCGACTTGGCTTGTATTCAATGGAATTTAGAGGAATGAGAGGGGATCTCATAGAAACATATGAAATTCTGACGGGATTGGACAGGTTAGATGCAGGAAGAATGTTCCCGATGTTGGGGAAGTCCAGAACCAGGGGTCACAGTCTAAGGTTAAGGGGTTAGCCATTTAGGACCTAGATGAGGAGAAACTTCTTCTCAGAGAGTTGTGAGCATGTGGAATTCTCTACCACAGAAAGTTGTTGAGGCCAGTTCGTTAGGTATATTCAAAAGGGAGTTAGATGTGGCCCTTATGGTTAAAGGGATCAAGGGGTATGGAGAGAAAGCAGGAAAGGGATACTGAAGTACATGATCAGCCATGATCATATTGAATGGTGGTGCAGACTCGAAGGGCCGAATGGCCTGCTCCTACTCCTATTTTCTATGTTTCTATGTTTCTATCTTAAGGAACAATATACTTGCTGTTCAGAGAAGGTTCAATAGGTTGATTCCGGAGATGAGGGGCTTGACTTATGAAGATAGGTTGAATAGGTTGGGCCTATACTCATTGGAGTTCAGAAGAATGAGAGGTGATTTTATCAAAACATATAAGATAATGAGGGTGCTCGACAAGGTGGATGCAGAGAGGATATTTGCACTCATAGGAGAAACTAAAACTAGGGGACATAGTCTCAGAATAAGGGGCCGCCCATTTAAAACTGAAATGAGGAGAAATTTCTTCTCTCAGAGGGTTGTAAATCTATGGAATTCTCTGCCCCAGAGAGCTGTCGAGGCGGAGATAGACAGTTTTTTGAGCGATAGGGGAATAAAGGGTTATGGGGAGCGGGCAGGGAATTGGAGCTGAGTCCATGATCAGATCAGTCATGATCTTATTAAATGGCGGCACAGGCTCGAGGGGCCAGGTGGCCTACTCCTGCTCCTATTTCTTATGTACTTATGTATTTGGTGATGAACTCAGAAGTTCCTAATTTCTAACCATTTATAAAATACACTGATTTGTCTTTCTTGGATTCAAAGTGGATGACATGACATTTAATCTATAATGTCCCTTTATAACTTCCTGCTCCCATCTACACTACTTACTGTGCCTCCCAACTTAGTGTCATCTACAAACTTCGATATACAACTCTCTATTCCTTTATCCAAGTTACTGATAAAAATGGTGAAGAGTTGAGAGCCCTGGGGAGCACCACTTGTCGCAATCCAATCAGAGTATGCACTCTTTGGGCTCAATTTTGGTCAGGTATTGCTCAGTTTTTTTTTGGGAGTAACTTGATTTTTTCTGGCGTAACTTAAAAATCTCCATTTTGCACATTCAATTTGCACCAGTGTAAGTGAATTAGTTACAATTTTTTTAGTTTCTTTTTTTTTCTCAAAAGGGGGTATTACCAACCACCTACCACCAGTTCTGCCCATTTAGGCAACTTTGGCCAGATAATAGTTACTCCAAATCTACTTAGGCCAGCGTATGTGGCCACTTCAGAAAACCCTTGCGGAGTTAAGAAGTCAGCGCAGGTAGGTACATCAGAGGCCATTCGGCCTCGGATGGGGAGGGAGGCCAGCAGAACTGATAGAAATCATCCAGGCAGGAGCATTATCAGTTCTGCTGGCCTCCCTCCCCTAGCCCTGCCTGAGTGAGTTTCAAAAGACTAAAATTTAATTTGGTCACTAATAAAGAAACTTAATGACTAAAGAGTGTGAATAGGATCAAACAGCTATACAGGACATCATATGACAAACTTCGCAAGGTTAATTTACTATACAACAGAAACATTCATGGAAGCTTAAACTACAAAAATAAAAGAGGTAAAAGATAGTTGAATTAAATTGCCCTAATCTCACAACTAATTTAAACAACTATTTGTTTGCAATGATTATACTGGATCGATCGCACCGGGAGGCCACTTGGCCAGGGCTACGGGCGGGCAGGAGAACTGATAAAAATCATCCAGGCAGGTGCACTATCAGTTCTCCTGCCCGCCCACCTCTTGCCCTGGCCGAGTGGCCTCCCAGTGCGATTTCTAGATGATTAAAGCTTCAAATCAACTACCCCTACTCACAGCAACATTTGGCCGGCATCGGGTCCCACACACAGCGGCTGCAGCAAGACACGGAGAGGCTGGGGGCGAAGAGCTACTGCACATGCGCGGGCACACCACTGCGCATGTGCAGACGTCCCGGCATTGTTTTCGGCGCAAGACGTTGGCTCCACCCCCGCCTCGATAAGCCACGCTGCGCGACCACAGGGAGGAGGCCGGACAGAGCCAAAGCGGGGAGGAATTTTTTCGGCGCACTTCTGAACGGAAAAAAGCGGCGCATCTCCAGTAAGTGTGCCGAAAAAAGGAGTGGGCCAAAATTGAGCCCAATATCCCTAATCTCTGTCTCCTACCTTCTCGACCAGTTTCCAACCCAT
Source organism: Pristiophorus japonicus (assembly GCF_044704955.1). Classification (NCBI taxonomy): domain Eukaryota; kingdom Metazoa; phylum Chordata; class Chondrichthyes; family Pristiophoridae; genus Pristiophorus; species Pristiophorus japonicus. Next base: position 29,199 of record NW_027251877.1, read on the forward strand.
GCTGCAAGGTTGCTTCCAATTTCCTACGCTTTCATTTTTGCGGAACCACATGAAATGCATCTTATCCATCCAAATAAGCCTTATCCGTCACCAAGACTGCTTACTTCCACCTCTACAACATTGCCCATCTTTACCCCCAGCTCCTCAACAAAGCAGCAGCCGCTTTTTAGCAAAATTGAAGCCAATGGAATAAAAGGGGCAAAAGCAACATGGTTACAAAATTGGCTAAGAGATAGAAAACAGTTGTGTTGAATGGCTGTTTTTCAGACTGGAGGGATGTATACAGTGGTGTTCCCCAGGGTTCACTAGGACCCTGTTTTTGATATGCATTGGAATTGAGGGTACAGGTCACAATTTTGAAATTTTCAGATGAGACAAAACTTGGAAGTGTAGTAAACAGTGAGGAAGATGGTAATAGACTTCAAGAGGATACAGAAAGGCTGGTGAAATGGGCACGTTAATTAAATTCAATGCAGAAAATAGTGAGTCGATACATTTTGGTAGGAAGAATGAGGACAAACAATTTGAATGGGGCTTCAAGTCAAGGGAGACCTTGGGGTGTTCATGCGCAAATCTTTGAAGGTGGCAGGACAGGTTAACAAAGCCGTTAATAAAGCATGCGGTATCGGGGTTTTATAAATAAAGGCGTAAAGTACAAAAGCCAAGAAGTAAGTTATGCTAAACCTACATATAACACTAGTTTGACCCCAGCTGGAGTATTCTGTCCAATTCTGGGCACCACACTTTAGGAAGGATATAAAGGCTTTGGAGAGGATTCAGAAGAGATTTAGAAACATAGAAAATAGCTGCAGGAGTAGGCGATTCAGCCCTTCGAGCCTGCACCACCATTCCATAAGATCATGGCTGATCATTCACCTCAGTACCCCTTTCCTGCTTTCTCTCCATACCCTTTGATCCCTTTAGCTGTAAGGGCCATATCTAACTCTCTCTTGAATATATCCAACAACTCTCTGCGGTAGGGAATTCCACAGGTTAACAACTCTGAGTGAAGAAGTTTCTCCTCATCTCAATACTAAATGGCTTATCCCTTGTCCTTAAACTATGTCCCCTGGTTCTGGACTTCCTCAACATCGGGAACATTCTTCCTGCATCTAACCTGTCCAGTCCCGTCAAAATTTTATACGTTTCTATGAGATCCCCTCTCATCCTTCTAAACTCCAGTGAATACAGGCCCAGTCGATCCAGTCTCTCCTCATATGTCAGTCCAGCCATCCCGGGAATCAGTCTGGTGAACCTTCGCTGCAGTCCCTCAATAGCAAGAACATCCTTCCTCAGATTAGGAGACCAAAACTGAACACAATATTCCAGGTGAGGCCTCACCAAGGCCCTGTACAATTGCAGTAAGACCTCCTGCTCCTATACTCAAATCCCCTAGCTATGAAGGCCAACATACCATTTGCCTTCTTCACCGCCTGCTGTACCTGCATGCCAACTTTGAATGACTGATGTACCATGACACCCAGGTCTCGTTGCACCTCCCCTTTTCTTAATCTGCCGCCATTCAGATAATATTCTGCCTTCGTGTTTTTGCCACCAAAGTGGATAACTTCACATTTATCCACATTATACTGCATCTGCCATGCATTTGCCCATTCACTTAACCTGTCCAAGTCACGCTGCAGCCTCTTAGCCTCCACCTCACAGCTCACATTGCCACCCAGCTTAGTGTCATCTGCAAACTTGGAGATATTACACTCAATTCCTTCATCTAAATCATTAATGTATATTGTAAATAGCTGGGGTCCCAGCACTGAGCCCAGCGGCACTCCACTAGTCACTGCCTGCCATTCTGAAAAGGACCCGTTTATCCCGACTCTCTGCTTCCTATCTGCCAACCAGTTCTCGATCCACGTCAGCACATTACCCCCAATACCATGTGCTTTAATTTTGCACACCAATCTCTTGTGTGGGACTTTGTCAAAAGCCTTTTGAAAGTCCAAATACACCACATCCACTGGTTCTCCCTTGTCCACTCTACTAGTTACAACCTCAAAAAATTCTAGAAGATTTGTCAAGCATGATTTCCCTTTCATAAATCCATGCTGACTTGGACCGATCCTGTCACTGCTTTCCAAATGCGCTGCTATTTCATCTTTAATAACTGATTCCAACATTTTCCCCACTACTGATGTCAGGCTAACCGGTCTATAATTACCCGTTTTCTCTCTTCCTCCAGTCCATGGGAACTGATCCAGAATTGATAGACTGTTGGAAAATGATCACCAATGCATCCACTATTTCTAGGGCTACTTCCTTAAGTACTCTGGGGTGCAGATTATCAGACCCCGGGGATTTATCGGCCTTCAATCCCATCAATTTCCCTAACACAATTTCCCGCCTAATAAGGATTTCCTTCAGTTCCTCCTTCTCACTAGACCCTTGGTCCCCTAGTATTTCCGGAAGGTTATTTGTGTCTTCCTTCATGAAGACAGAACCAAAGTATTTGTTTAACTGGTCCACCATTTCTTTGTTCCCCATTATAAATTCACCTGATTCTGACTGCAAGGGATCTACATTTGTGTTCACTAATCTTTTTCTCTTTACATATCTATAGAAGCTTTTGCAGTCAGTTTTTATGTTCCCAGCAAGCTCCCTCTCATACTCTATTTTCCCCCTCCTAATTAAACCCTTTGTCCTCCTGTGCTGTATTATAAATTCTCCCAGTCCTCAGGTTTGCTGCTTTTTCTGGCCAATTTATATGCCTCTTCCTTGGGTTTAACACTATCCTTAATTTCCCTTGTTAGCCACGATTGAGCCACTGTCCCTGTTTTATTTTTACTCTAGACAGGAATGTACAATTGTTGAAGTTCATCCATGTGATCTTTAAATGTTTGCCATTGCCTATCCACCGTCAATCCTTGAAGTATCACTCGCCAGTCTATTCTAACCAATTCACATCTCATACTATCAAAGTTACCTTTCCTTAAGTTCAGAACCTTAGTCTCTGAATTAACTGTGTCACTCTCCACTTATTGAATAGTTCCAGGGATGAGGCAATACAGTTGCATGGATAGACTGGAGAAGTTTGAAGATGGCCAAGAGGAGAGAAGACTGACGAGTCATGAAGGATTTAGACAGAGTAAATAAAGAGAAACTGTTCCCAATGGCTGAAGGGTCGATAATCGGAGGGCATAGATTTAAGATGATTGGCAAAAGAACCAGAGGCGACATAAGGAAAAACGTACTTTTTTTTTTTTTAAACGCAACGAGTGGTTAGGATTTGGAATTCACTGCCGATAAAGCGGGGGGCTGGGCAGGGGGAGAGGGATACAGTTTTAATAGTAGCCTTCGAACGGGAATTAGATAAATACTTGAAGGAGAAAAAATTGCAGGGATATGAGGAAAAAGCAGGGGAGTAGGACTAACTAGATGGCTCTTCGAAAGAACCAGTGCAGACTCAATGGCTCCTTCTGTGCTGTACTATTCTATGATTCAATGCTCATTCGTGTGTCACCTCCAGATTGGACTACTCCTTGCTGGCCTCCTATCCTCTATCCTACAAGTTATCCAAAATTCTGTTGCACATACTCTGCCTTGTGCTAAGCTCTAAACTGCATTGACTGCTGTCGGGCATCATGTTACAAATGAGCCAGAATTTCTTGAAGCTCACCACTGGCAAGATAGAAGCCATCCTATTCTTTCCCCCACCAGAAACACTGCACTCTAGCTCTTGAGCCCAAGCCCACTGTCTTTCCCAAAAATATCCATTCAAGCTCAGACTGATGGTATACAATCCTGGTACCCTGCTCAAACTCACATTGACCTTCAAACACCACATTCATAGAATCATAGACATTTACAGCACAGGAGGAGGCTATTTCAGCCCATCATGTCCACGCCAGCCAACAAAGAGCTATCCAGCCCAATCACACTTTCCAGCTTTTGGTCTGTAGCCCTGTAGATTATGGCACTTCAAGTGCACATCCAAGCACTTTTGAAAATGGATGCATCTATTTGTACTAACTAAATTGCAGCCATTTCTCTGATTGGCTTTCCATTAACTTGTTGATTGGTCCCCTTGGAGGATGAGCCACACCCTGAAGTTTCTCTGGAATGTGTGAATGAAACCTACCAGCCTAACTTTGCACTTTGTCACATGATCCTTACCACCCACCCCACGCACCATAGATGGGGCATTGTGTACAGATTATTAACAGGTTTATTGGGTATGAAGTGAACAGTGACAGTGTCATGACTTCTGGATTTCATTCACTTCAACGATGTCCCTTGTAGGGAGGGGGGGGGGGGGTGTAAGAACGTGATCCTTCTTCAGAGTTCCCTCACTCTCCTCCAATTCCCTCCCATCCATATTTCTCTCTCCCCACCCCGCCCCCGCCCACCGCAGGCTCTCTCTCCCTCTCCCCCAGTCTATCTCTTTCAACTCCAGTCTCTCTCTCCCCTCCCATGTCTCTCTATACCCCCAGTCACTCTCTCTCTCTTCCACCCCACCCCACCCCCCTCCGAGCTTCTCTGTTCCCCCTCCCCAGTCTCTCTCTCTCCCCCCTCCCTTGTCTCTCGCTCTCACTCTCTTCCCCACCACCCCATCCCCATCCTCCCTTCTCTCCCCACACCCCTAGGCTCTCTCTCTCTCTCTTTCTTTCTTCCTCCCCCCACCTCTGCCCAGTTTCTCTCTCTCTCCTTCCTCGCCCTCTCTCTCTCTCTCTCTCTCTCTCTCTCTCTCTCTCTCTCTCTTCCCCTACCCCCCCCCACCCCCTCCACAGTCTCTCTCTCTCTCTCTCTCCAACCCACGCCCACCCGTCTCTCCCCATGCCCCCAGGCGCTCTCTCTCTCCACCCCCCCCTGTCTCTCTCCCTCTCCGTCAGTTTCCCCCTCTCTCTGTCTCTCCCCCTCTTTCCCTCCTCAGTCTCTCTCTCACTCTCCTCCCACCAGTCTCTCGCTCTCTCTTCCCCCTCCCTGTCTCTCCCTGCCCCCCACCCCCAGTTTCTCGCTCTTTTCCCCCCCCCCAGTTTCTCTCTCTATCCCCCCTTCAGTCTCTCTCTCTCTCTCCCCCCACCCCCAGTCTCTCTCTCTCCGCCCCCCCCCCACAGTCTCTCTCTCTCTCTCTCTCTCTCCCCCACCCCCAGTCTCTCTCTCTCTCTCGCTCACCCCCCCGCAGTCTCTCTCTCTCTCCCCCGCCCCCACAGTCTCTTTCTCTCTCGCCCCACCCCCAGTCTCTCTCTCTCTCTCTCTCTCGCTCACCCCCCCGCAGTCTCTCTCTCACTCTCTCCCCCGCCCCCACAGTCTCTCCCCACCCTCCCCACAGTATCTCTTCTCTCTCTTCCCCCAACCCCCCACAGTCTCTCTCTCTCTCTCTTCCCCAGCCCCCACAGTCTCTCTCTCCCCTCCCCTAGCCCCCACAGTCTCTCTCTCCCCCAGACTCTCTGCCCCCCCGCCCCATCTCTCTGCCTCCCCTCCCAATCTCTCCCCCCCCCCTCCAAAATCTCTCTGCCCCCACCCCCGTCTCTCTCTCTCCCGCCACTCAGTCTCTCTCTCTCTCTCCCCCACTCTCTCTCTCTCTCCCCCCCACCTCCACCCCCCCCAGTCTCTCTCTCTCTCTCTCTCTCTCTCTCTCTTCCCACCACCCCCCCGGTCTCTCTCTCTCTCTCTCTCCCCCACCCCCATCTCTCTCTCTCCTCGCCCCCCCCATCTCTCCCTCTCCTCCCCCCCGCCATCTCTCTCTCTCCTCTCCCCCCCATCTCTCTCTCTCTCTCCTCGCCCCCATATCTCTCTCTCTCTCTCCTCCCCGTCTCTCTCTTACCCCCCCGCTCTCTCTCTCTCTCTCCCCCCCCGTTCTCTTCCCCCCCGTCTCTCTCTCTCACCCCCCCCCCGTCTCTCTCTCTCACCCCCCCCCGTCTCTCTCTCCCCCCCCCCCCCGTCTCTCTCTCTCTTCCCACCCCCCGTCTCTCTCTCTCTCTCTCTTCCCCCCCTGTCTCTCTCTCTCTTCCCCCCCCCTCCCGTCTCTCTCTCTCCCCCC